>NC_057801.1:421190855-421196803 GCF_018294505.1 Triticum aestivum | reverse complement strand
GCTTATAAGGTAAATAAATAACAAACATGCCACAGTCGGGCGTTTGTGCGACACCACATAAAGGGCTTATGAAGTAAATAAATAACAAGCATGCCACAGTCGGGCGTCTTAGCGACACCACATAAAGGGCTTATAAGGTAAATAAATAAAAAGCATGCCACAGTCGGGCGTCTCAGCGACACCACATAAAGGGCTTATAAGGAAAACAATCATAGTGAATATCCAGGAGGTAGAACCGTCCCAGGGATAATCAATAATTCAAATAATATAAGGGGTTAGTCCATAATAAAAACCATCATAATCATCACATGTCACAAGTCATGATCCATGTTCTGGTTTAGCAATTTCTCCTCCGAAGACGGACAATAAGACCAACACTTGACCCATCCCATACTATAGTCCTTAACCATGGACACGGCTACTCGAATAGATTTAATCTCTGTAGAGGGTGTACTCTTTACCCACGAGTAACGGATTCCTTTAGTCCATCGGGACTAATTCCGCCTACGGTCTTTTAATTGAAAACACACCTGACTTGCACACACCAGCTTAACTTACCGGTGTCTGGAATCACCCACGACACCTGTCAAGCAAAACTCTAAGTGGGGAGGCTACAACCTCGAATAGCATGGGATCAAATTTATATCGCGCGCTCTAAGGGGTGCCCCCTCTCTGTCCCAACCGGAAACACCCATGCCCCCGGACCAGGTGGCCTGCCTACCGGATGCAGCCGGTATCTTCCACCATGGCCTCTCTGTACGGTGTGTGCCAAGAAAGGGGTTGACAACTTACTGAACCGTACCCTACTTGCGGCAGGGACAAGTGGTAGTACGAAACAAGTATGGGGGTTACTGGAACAAGACTCAATCTACGGTCTACTCAGGAGGTTTAAAAATTCCCTGCATGATATGTGTAACCAACATATATCTCAACCAAAAAAATCACCACTCACTATACCTCGCTATGCCATACTGGACATAACCGTCCCGACGGAGACCGGAGACAAGCTCACGCTTGCCCAAGGCCGAGGTTTTCCCGGGTTCTTTTCCGGCATGCATGCAAGGCATACGAGGACGATTACCATCACAAGTATATCCATTTCCAACAGCAAGGAAATCTCCAATATGCATTCATGCAAATGATCACGTCACCACATAAAATAACAAGTTCTCCGTATTAAGGTGGTGTTATAATCGTGTTAACCAACACACAAAAATATTATGCCAGGGTTCAAAATGCTTGCCTTCAAGTTGTGGAGGGGTGAGGTGCACTCCAAAACTTTTGAAAGTTATAATCTCCCCTACAAATTCCTATTTTCAAAAATATATATTCAAATAACACATACTTTAAAAATAGTACAAAATAGTTGCTTGGAAAATTTTCAAATAAATATGTAAATAAACTAGACAATATTTGGGAGACAACAGAAAAGAATCAAGTCATTTTGAGTTTTATTTAAAAAGATATAGCCAGTCAAAGTTTAGTCAACTTTCTGTTTAAAAAATATAAAAAGGAAAACGGTTCGCCTGGACTACGTCTTGTGAGATTGGTCGCATACTTACCCTGCATACGCTTCCACCTGAGGAAAACGCATCGACCGGGCTGCGCCGCTAGTGGCTTGGGTTGGCTCACCGACAGGTGGTCCACACATGTCGGGTTCATCTCCCCCCCCCCGTGCGCGCCTCGAACGAGACAGGGGCCGTTTCCAACGGCGATCCCCGGTGACACAAGCCACCATTCGACGCGCTCGTGATATGGGGGGGATCGGGAGGAGGCACCGCATCCATCTGCAGTGGTTAGGGGCGCGGGGGGAGCTTGAGGGTGAGAGCACCTTCCTCCATGGCAGAGGGGAAGCTTCGGGAGGGAATGGGATTTTGCATACCGTGGCTCCCGGGTGAAAATGGAAGTGGGAAAGGGTTTTGGGGGTCATGATGGAGCTAATGGTGGTGATAGGGGAGAGGGAGGGGCTCTGGTGGTGTCGGAATGAACAAAAGGGCGGCGGTGAGCGTCTCGGCCGGAGGTGAAGGAGATGGCCTCTGTGGGTGAATTTGATGCACGGGATTGGTCTAAGGGGAAGATACGGTGCTACATGAGGCTGATAGAGCGAGGGGGTTTCGTTTTATAGGCGCCAGAGGTCGGTTCGTCGGCTGCCCGAGGATAAGCATGACGGCGGCAACACTATTGCAGAGCAGGGGAGGTGGGGACTGGCTGGCAGAGCTTGCAGAGGTAGGCGACAGGGTTGTGGATGAGCACGGCGGGCTGGGGTACTCGGGGGCACACCAGGTGGCCCGTACGGCACCGACCACAGTAGGCGGCGATGGCAGCTAGCTTCTGGCTTGCCGGAGATGTGGCAAGGGGCTGTGGTGCTCGTGAGGGAGTACAGGCCGAGGCTTGGCCCTACGCTGCGAGCGGCAGAGGGTCAAGATAAGCACGGGGAACAGACCAGGGGCGCGGCGGCTCGGGCACGGCACGTGCAAAACGTGTGCTCTGGCCGCGCTCCAGGCACGCACGACAGTCGTTCGACGAAATGCCAGAGCGACCAAACTTGCCTGGATGCCAATGCAAATCAACAGGCCTAGGTTATACATAGTTATAAGGCTACTAGACAACCTGGTTTGGACAGAGGAGGAAGTTCACAATACAATCTTACAACCATGCCAAATCGAGCCATGCGCTACAGGTGTTTGATGAAATGCCAGTGGCATCTAAAGGACTCTGATGGCAACAAAACATTCCAGATTGGTGTCTCCTTCATTCAAAAAGATGGTGGTGGAGTTGGTTTGGTAAAACAAGAAACTTTACAATGCAAGTTTTGGTGAAATTCAAATCTGGACAGAAAAGGAAAGGGGCAATCTGGTCAACTTAAAACATGCCTATGGGGCTGGTCTCTTGGACTTAAGGGTTTTGCAGGGTGGTCTATAAGCAGGAAAAAGAATCATGGGTAAAGGAGCAAGTTAAAATATGGTTGCAGTACAAATCATCAAGTTGGACCAGAATGAAAATGAGGTTGATACACTCAAATTTTTCAAAGGACATAACTGGGTTTTTGCATAAAGATGAATAATATACTCCTACTGACATCCCCTAATTTTGGTGGAAGTTTTAAAGAAGTATTTAAATAGGTTGTAGTGCAAAAGTGAGATTTGACCAGATTTGAAAACTAGGGGTAAAGCTAAAAATCTCCAAATGACCAAAGGATATTTTTGCATAAAAGTGATTTAGGGACATCATATGTCATCCCCAAATTTTGGTGGGATCTTTAAATAAATTTATCAAAGGGTTGCAGTGCAAATGGAACCCTAAAACTTATGAAAAACCAATTTTGAGAAATAAAGCCCAGGGAAAAATAATTATATAAATAATTCCCACTGATAAAAGAATTGTTTTATTTGAGAGGGTAAATAAGTCCAATAATGATTGAAAAGTTTTCACTTGGGGTAAAAACTCCATAATAATAAAGAAAAGAATGGTTCTGAAATCAAAAGGAAATCCAGAAATAAAAGTTTAAGTTTCCTGGCAAAATTTTAATTAATAAAACAAGGTTAAAATTTTTGGGGTGTTACACTTAGTCAATACTCCAGTGATCGTATGATGTCCATCCAACGGCCATAGTGCTTCTTCAACCTCTGGTCTTCTTGCTCCAGCCGGCCAAAGAAGCGCAAGTCGTGCCGCCTGCTCCTGCCTCCCGTGGCCGGCTATGCTTCCGCAGAGGCCTCACCGCCGGCATACTACTCCCACCACCGGCCAGGCCATCACTCCACTCACCCAAACCCCCTGTTATTCTGTAGCGATGGCAGCCTCACACAGCAGCCGAACCAGTGAACCCTCGTATCCTCTCCGCGTGGGCATCCACTGTTGCATCTTCCCCAGCTCCGCGTCTTCCCCTTCCTAAGCCTCGCCATCGTCCACCACCGTGGTGCTCTCGGCGCGGCGTGGTCAATGTGGTCAACGACTGACTTCCATCGGAAGAGTACTATACGTGGAGAGGCTGACAGCTGGGTCCATGACAGCCGCAAGGAAGTGCCTCCTTATTATGTGGAAAATAATTATTCCTCCGCCTGACAGCAGGGACCCACCAGATGGGCCACCGTATTTCGTGAAAAAAACGTTTCCCCCCTGACTGCTGGGACCCACTGGACGGGCCACCTAATTTCGCGAAAAAACGTTCCCCGCGCTATCAACTCGGACCCACCAGAAGTGCCTCCATATTACACACAAAAAATGAATACTCCCCCTGCTAGCTGGGACCCACCTTGGTGGGAGGCTAACTTGTGGGCCTACTAAGTTGACGGGGACGGAGGGCTTTGTCAACTTAGTCAATATGAACGATTCTAGCTCTAGTGACCATACGATGTCCATCCAACGGCCGTAGTGCTTCTTCAACCTCTGGTCTTCTTGCTCCAGCCGCCTAAAGCAGCGCCGATCGTGCCGCATGCTCCTGCCTCCCGTGGTCGGCTCTGCTGCCGCGGAGGCCTCATCGCCCCCTACTATTCCCACCGCTGGCCAGGCCCTGCAGCGGCGGCACCCTCACACTGCAGCCGAACCAGTGAACCCTCGTACTCCTCCCCGCGAGGGCTTCCACGGCCGCGTCTTCCCCGGCTCCGCGTCGTCCCCTTCCTAGGGCTCGCCGTCGTCCACTGCCCTAGTGCTCTCCGCACGGTGTGGTCAACATGGTCAAGGAACGACTTCCATTGGAAGAGTACTGTACATGGACAGGCTGACAGCTGGGTCCACGGCGGCCGCAAGGAAGTGCCTCCTTATTACGCGCAAAATATTTATTCCTCCACCTGACAACAGGGACCCACCGGATGGGCCACCGTATTTTGCAAAAAAACATTTCCTTGCTGACTGATGGAACCCACCAGCTACATCTTCGCACGCAAGGAAGTGCATCCGAAAAAAAACGATTCGCCTCCTGACTGCTAGGACCCACCAGCTACATCTTCACACGTAAGGAAGTGCCTGACAGTCGGGACCCACCTGGTCGAAGCGTACGTGGTGTTGTCACTCTAGTCGTGAACATGTACGTACATACTAGTAGATGTAGAGGTGCGCACGTGTCGTAGTAGAGGTGTGCATGTAGCATGTACACGTATGTACAACGGCCAGTGTGGAAGAAAGAAAATACGGCCACGTATGTACATACGGGCGGGATCTCGAACGCCTACTCATGCATACGTATGGCCAGGGCTCATGTACATGTTTGGGTCGAACGGAGAAACAACATCGTCGTCGTGTTCATGGGGAGCCAACCGGCTGGGTCGGAACGGAATGTGTTGTCATGTTCATCGGGAGGGCTTGGATGGAACAGGCGATAGAAACGAGGCCTGACGTACCGCAGAACGGAGGAAATGGCCTTGTGTTCGACCGACCACGTTCGAAATGGGATCCTGTTCATCGGGAGGGGTCTAGCATACCGGAAAACGGAGGAAACGGACTTGTGTTGGACCTCCTACGGTCGAAACGGGGTCCTGTTGATCGGGAGGGGTGTGGCGTACCGCAAAATGGACGAAACGGACTTGTGTTGGAGCGCTACGGTCGAAACGGGGGTCCTGTTCATCGGGAGGGGTGTCGCATACCGCAAAACGGGACTCCACGGGATACTGTTCATCTCCACCGCCGACCTCCTCCAGCCTCCACAGGCTACTATTCATCCACCGTCGACCTCCTACAGCCTCCACCTGCGGCTGTTCATCCACGGGCTCCTGTTCATCCAGCCTCCACCGTGCGCTACTCCACCGGCTACTGTTCAACCACCCCTGTCCACGGGCTCCTGTTCAACCACCCCTCCATGGGCTACTGTTCATCCACCATTCCACCATCTAATGTTCATCTAGCCCTCCACGGGGTCATCCTATTCATCCAGCCCTCCACGGGGTCCTGTTCATCGAGCCCCAACCGGCTCGATCAATCGGGGTCCTGTTCATCCAGAGGAAATACCACTGGGT